>NW_025935314.1:527586-531902 GCF_000764305.2 Hyalella azteca | reverse complement strand
ATTATATCCCTCGTCACCTCTATATCGTTATATCCCTCGTCACCTCTATATCATTATATCCCTCGTCACCTCTATATCGTTATATCCCTCGTCACCTCTATATCATTATATCCCTCGTCACCTCTATATCATTATATCCCTCGTCACCTCTATATCATTATATCCCTCGTCGCCTCTACATCGTTATAACCATCGTCACCTCTATATCGTTATATCCCTCGTCACCTATATATCGTTATATCCCTCGTCACCTCTATATCATTATATCCCTCGTCACCTATATATCGTTATATCCCTCGTCACCTCTATATCATTATATCCCTCGTCACCTCTATATCCATCTCCATCCATATCCTCGATCCAGGATATCGAGGAGCCGAATCTCGCCTCTGGATCGAGCCCGAAGCGATGTTGGCTCTCCATCTCCATCTATAATAATAAAACTTTGGAGTTGAATAATTTGTTGCATGTTGAAGTGCACGAATGAATGTTGTGGGGATTCCGGTAATATTGATCTCATTATTATCTGATACTGGCGAGTGCCTCAACAATAACATGTGAATGATGTAGATTTATGTTCACATGAGTTAATTAGGGTTACATTAATAATTAAAGACGGCAATTGATTTCAGTTGTCCAGACGGTGGCTCTCGTTCAAGTAACTTTTTCTTAACAACAAATATAATGTTAGATATGATGGCCTGTAGCTTGTCATGATCACAGACAGAATGAGAATTTAATACATTTTTAAGTATTTTTATATTTTACATGAAATGTTTATGGTATATTGCATTGTTTATAGATATAAGTTATAATTTGTGAAGCGAAAAAACGGCCCAGTGATTTCACCTTATAACTGTTGCCTGATTTTTTCTGGTAGAAGATAACGATGGCACCAATGTCTTTGTCGTACCAAGGGCATCCGACCACCACGTCCTCTAGGCCGTTAGCATCGAAGTCCCCAACTGCGAGACTATATCCGCAGTACGCGAATAGAAAATTGTTTTCCTGAAAAAAAAATTCATGCTTATTAATTTTATGAATCGTTAAATGATCATAAAAAGTTAACAACAATTATTAACATTTATTTGAAGAATTCATTATTTTCCCGTCCTAACAGGACATTATTCTTCTATGTAAACGTATATTCGCCCACACCTTTAATTTCTTCACTCACCATCAGGATCCCTTACAGTCCTAATTAAAGTCCACTTTTAGTGATGAAAGTAAATATAGAATACAGAGGCGACAGTAATAAGTATCACGTTTGAGGGCTGAAGATTGTAATAGTTGTATCACATTCTTTAGTAACACGTTAGAGAGCTTTGCAAAGTCACAGTTTTGTCACATTCATTAGTAACACGTTAGAGAGCTGTGCAAAGTCACAGTTTTATCACATTCATTAGTAACACGTTAGAGAGCTGTGCAAAGTCACAGTTGTATCACATTCATTAGTAACACGTTAGAGAGCTGTGCAAAGTCACAGTTGTATCACATTCATTAGTAACACGTTAGAGAGCTGCGCAAAATCACAGTTTTATCACATCCAGTAGTAACACGTTAGAGAGCTGCGCAAAATCACAGTTTTATCACATTCAGTAGTAACACGTTAGAGAGCTGTGCAAAGTCACAGTTGTGTCACATTCCTCACGAAGTCTTTACACATCATCAACTGCCAATCCCGGTTAGTTTTCGGCCAGCGAAAAACTCGTGACTACTGTAGTTTTAAAAATTCATTAATTGTTATATAACATTCATTTTCATGGGTTTGAGTAGATAAATGCTGGATCTTAATAACGAAATTATTTATTTACCATTATTTAATCGCGTTTATTATTCAATTACTTGATTTAAATAGTGCAATTTCAAAATAAAAACGTCATCGGGATTCACCTGAGACGTGAAGAGAGATGCCCGTGTGATGAGACCGTCTCCGTTAACTTTTTCGAATAAGTAGGTTGAAGCCGCGGCCATACCCTGAGTACCTTCCTGTATCAATGTTGCATTCAACGTAATTCAAAATGTTATGTTTTATGACACCTCAATTTAAAATTTAAGTATAAAACCTGCATGCATCATAATTTAAGATGTTGTGTATTATAACTCCTCAACTTACAATTTAAGTACAAAATCAGCATTTAACATAATTTAAAATGTTATGTTTTAAGATTCTTCAAATCAAAATATTAATTATAAAATATAAAACATGTTCGTAGAATTGCAGAGAAGTAGGACTGTAACTTTCAGAATAAAAGCAAACAATTGGCAATTTAAGAATGTGGATAAAAATTTATAAACTGTTAAACGTTTCCGAAAATGTCGGAACATGGCCAATAAGAACTGTGTGTGCGAAATTCGTACAACTAACATAAAATAGAATTAATATACATGCTTCCGTAAGAAAAAACACGAAGTATACCTAATAAGAAATATTACGTTTATACCATTAGAAGAAATAGAAAATTAAGCAAAAATTTGAAAGCGGAAAAAACGACAAATAAATTCACTACATTTTTATTGAATTTTTTATCTAAGATAAGTTTATTTGTTCTGCGCTGTTTTTTTCTTTGCATTAGGATTTTACGGTAATTTTTAGATTTATTCACAAATGAAATTGAGTTGAGAAGAATAACCGTTATGAACCTGAATAAATATAACAAATGGCTCCTGTTACGAAAAAAATAAGAAAAATAATATCAAGGTAAACTCTGATCAAGTCAGGACAATAAATAAAACAAAGACTATAACATACGTCACCACCATCACCCACCCGCGCTGTTGGCCCCGCTCACCCCACTCCCTAGCAGGCTCTCCTTAGACCCCTACTGAACCTCGTCACCTACTGAGCCTCGTCACCTACTGAGCCTCGTCACCAATATGTCATGATATAACAAACTCTAAGAAATGTGGATGTGTCAAATTGACCAAATATTGACACACTCGCTACGAGTAACACAAATGCATCCTTTTTCTGGGCGCAACAGGGTCAAATTGGCCTAGATTACGGCAGAAGTGCATCACAATTTTGACAAAGTTTCATTTATTTCTCTAAGTGAAGGATGCCGTACGCATTCGGGTTTTCAGAAGAGGGATCCAGGAGTCCTGCGGTGTAGTCGCTGGATCCTCGCCTCACGTAGGGTCCTTCGAGACTCAGGGATGCTTGGAAAACATCACCTGAGAAGCGGAGTAACGTTTAGGAATAGGAAATATATTTATAATATATTGCAAATTTCTTGGAAAACATCTCCTGGAATGCAGAGCAACCTTTAGAAATAAGAAATATATTTATATTATATTGCACCTTTATTATTTTTATATCTGACACAATTATGTTTATAAATATTTAATATCTTTATTCAAAAAATCCTAAATCGGATTCTCTTATATGATTAACTGAATGCTCTAATATAGCATCATCAGAGCTTAGAAGTAACACGTATGCATAAAATAAATTATTGAATCCTACTGTACGTATAACATACAACATATGCTGAATCATGCTAATGTAATTATAACATATATGGAAAATTTCGGTGATGTATCTTGAATTCTGTGACAACGCTAAGACCAGTACAGTACACTCGAAACACCGTTGTTTACCGGGCACAACAGTATAAGGATGGATCTCACAGAGACAAGAAATGCGTCGCTATTTGGTCACATTCTCTCAATAATTCTGAGTGTATTGTTCCGAATAGACCCAAACTAAAGGAACAAAAACTACTATTACATGATCACCGACGACTGGGTCAGTCGTGTTGTCAACACTAAGAATTAGGTATTAATGTCACTTATTTGCTTAAATCGCAAGTTGACTAAAAATTTAAAAGCAAAGAATAGTCCACAAAAATACATATCTTTATAGAAAACGTAGAAGGGCAACGGACAATAAAAAGGACAATAAAAATATAAGAAATAGGGCAACGGACAATAAAAAGTAAATCAAAAACGGACGCAGCTGTCACATATCCACATACGTTTGTCACTCACCATTGTACTTCACTAAGAATGACGAGCATAATCAATCACTCATTCTACTCACCCATCACACATGACTCATTCCACTCACCCATCGCACATGACTCATTCCACTCACCCATCACACATGACTCATTCCACTCACCCATCGCACATGACACATTCCACTCACCCATCGCTCATGACTCATTCCACTCACCCATCACGCATGACTCATTCCACTCACCCATCGCACATGACTCATTCCATTCACCCATCGCACATGACTCATTCCACTCACCCATCGCACATGACTCATTCCACTCACCCATCGCACATGACTCATTCCACTAACCCAT